>NW_024542515.1:0-9833 GCF_016758785.1 Suillus bovinus | reverse complement strand
CCCAGGGCCTGGGACATGACTTGACGAGCTGCGAGATAATGCGGGCATTCAAATAGATAGTGAGGGACAGTTTCATCAATATGGGCAATGAGGACAATCGGGAGAGTCGGTTTTCGTGAGTCGGAACAGGTGTTGGTTTGGTAGGTGACGGGTGCGTAGGCCAATGATGAGACCGGTGAGACGTTTAGAGAATGACGAGGTGAGCTTGAGAAATGAGCGTTTGATGGCAGAGGGGTCTATATGTTGGATATGTTGGAAGCGGGGGGAGGTGGACCATAGGTCGGCCCACTTGGCGTGCGTGCGTTCTCGATAGGCTTGCTTGATAGCTGAGAGGCTGAGCGGCAGTGTATTGTTACGAAGGTATTTGGGGAGAAGCTCACGAGGGCTATTGCGGTTCCTTCCCTCAGCCGCTACTTTCGCTGCTTTGTCTGCCTCCTCATTCCCGTGTACCCCCTCATGTCCTGGGACCCAGCGGAGCGTTAGTTTGAGACCTGGGTTTGCGCGTTTGATCTTTCGTAGGAGATTCTGAAATTTCATTGCTAGATATGAACCTGGATTAGAGTAAAAGCTCTCACCGGATAAGATGGCTGCCTGGTTGTCGACGGAGATGGAGATAGGGAACGTGAGATCTCGTTCAGTGGCGATCAGTTTGGCGGCTAGGGTCAGGCCGACCATTTCGGCTTCAAATACAGTGTGATCTTCGTTCTTGCCTAGGTAATAGCGCAGAGTGCGTGGGGTTTTGCCTGCACGGAATAGAATGGCTGCGGCGCCTATATGGCCATCATGTCCGGAGCCGTCGCTGAAAACTTGAATGTCGTCTGGTAGGTCGTGATGTTCGTTGATAGCGTCTTCGCGGAGGCAGCAATGTGCGTATCATAGAGATTGGAGGGGTGGGTGCACGACGAGCTGGGATGAGGGTTTCAATGTCGGAGGGGTTGATTTGGTAAAATCGGGTGAGACGATGGAGGGAGGAGCGATGGGACGAAACATAACGACTAGCAGCGGTTCTGACTGCAGTGTAGAGAGGATGAGTATCAGGGTGTGTGGACATTCGGATGATAGCCCGATGGCACGTGTTCTGGAGCAATAGGGCCATCGGCAGGAGATTAGCATGTACTTCGAGCACGTCAGTAGCAGTGCTGCGCATAGCCCCGGTCATGGCAATGGCAGCGATGCGCTGGATAGAGGTGAGTTTTTTGGCCACTCCTAGGGATCCTCGCTGCAGGGTGCTAGTGCCTTCACGATATGCTGGTGTAAACCAAAGGTCAGCCGTGTATAGCATCTTGGGGACGGCGGTGGCTTGGTAAAGCTGCCTCATGAGACGAAGTGGGATGCCTTTAGACATGGTGGAGAGTCGTCGAAGCTGTAGAACATAAGCTAATCCCTTGGCCAGCGCGTTGTCAACCTGAGCTTTCCATCTTAACTCCTGATCGAGAATGACACCTAAGAAACGATGAGTGGGAGAAGGACAAATAACGGTGCCTCGGAGATGCAACACAGGGCGCTCTCTTTGTCTGTTCATGGAGAAATCAATCAGTGCGAATTTGTTAGTCTCGAATTTTGAGTTGTGGTCTCGTGACCAGTCGAAGGCCCCATTCCGTTGTTCGAGCATGTCCTTGAGGACGCAGTGAGTCTCGTGGAAATCCTTACCTATGGCCACTAGGGCCGTGTCGTCTACAAAAGCAAGGGTTAGTTCGGTAAGGGACGCGCGTCCATGTCGGGGTTTCGCGATGTCTACAAGATCAGCACTATATATAATATATAAAATCATTGAAAGGGGATCGCCCTGTCCTATACCATTATTGATGTCGATCCAGTCTGAAGTGTACCCGTCGAAGTGTAGCTGCGTCTTGCGGTCCGTGAGGACCTGCTCCGTGAAGTCGACCAATGCTGAGGGCAAGCGTCGATTCCGCATGTTGTGTAACAGCCGTTTGGTGACCGTGTTCGGGAAGGCCCCCTCGATGTCTAAGAATAGCACCGAAAGCAACTTTATGAGAACGCCACGCATTTTTGATGGTGTGTTCCAGAAGGTGAAGAGAGTCGGTAGTGGATCTTCCTGGTCGGCCACCGAAATGGGTGTTCGGCAGAAGGTGATGGTGTTCTAATAAGTACGTCAGCTGTTCGGCAACCACAGCGGTAAGGAGCTTGCATGTGGTGTTAAGGAGGGCGATGGGACGATAGGCTTTAGGGACCGTGTAATTTGGTTTGCCGGGTTTCCGAAGTACAACCGTTGTGAATGTCTTCCAAGGGGCATAATATGTGTTGTAAGTGAAGACGGCATTAAAAAGATGAACTAGGTATGGAGTCAGTATGTCAGAACAGTTCTTGAATACAATATTGCGGATGCCATCAGGCCCCGGGGCCTTATACCCGCTGAGTTTCGAGATGGCGCGAGTTATCTGGTCGTGTGAGATGGGAGAGTGGGGGGCTACGGGGTCAGGGTAAATGAAGTCAGTAGGGATTGAATCAGTAAGAGGAGGAGGAGGGAAGAAGGCTTCGGCGATGACAGCACTCTTTTCGGCGTTAGTGGTAGCTTCGAAATTGGTGCCGTCTGGTCTCTTGGCAATAAGGGAGGGTATGCGCGATTTCCCCCCATCGCTCGGGGTAGCGGAAACGTAGCGGTTAGCGGTCCAAAGATCGTTACCCTCGATATCCTCTAACCACTCCTCCCAGTGCTGTTTCTTGGTGGCGGCAATTTCATCAGCGTAACGGTTTTTGAGGGCCTTGTATTCCTGGTGGCATGGATGGTCTTGAAGGCCACGCATCTGGTGGGACTTGCGACTGAGTTTCGCGACTTGCTTGCGCAAGTCGGAGAGGGTACGGGTCCACCACCTGCTTGGAGTGTGGGCAGGGTTTGGCCAATGGGACGTAGGCTTCAGCAGTGGACGTGATGGCTCGTGTGACGATTCTGGCCATTTGCTGGAATTCCGCCTCCGAGGCGAGCGGTAGTGGAGGGGTGGATGCGAGCGTGGCGCTGAGGGCTTCTCTAAATGCTTCCCAATCAACCTCGCGCCAATTGGGACGAGGGACGTCATCCTGACGAGCGACTGCAAGTTCGAGTGTTAATAAAATAGGGAGGTGATCCGTTTTAGGGCCCCGTTTTGCTGGCTCGGTATTGCAGGTGATGACGGCATCGAGAGTGCCTTCAGTGCCGAGGACGTTGTCAGGGCGAGTCCAATTGCCAGTGGCATTGGCTTGGAGGGTGGGGATGCCGCACGGAAGTAACTGTAGCATACCATAATCAGCGATCAGGTCAATAAGGGGTTGAGAGAAACGATAATTAAATAGATGGCGATTACGAATATCTTCCCACATGGGGTGGTGGCGATTGAAATCGCCAAGCCAGAGCATTTGGTGTCCGCCTTTGGTCGGAGTAGGGCAATATTCTGGCCAAGAAAGGCCTCCAGGGCAATTAGGGTGTTTTGGTGGGTACAGTCGTTGTAAATGTTCAAAATGGTGCATACACCGAATTCCCCGGTCATTTGCACAATCACCACATCAGATGATGGGAACGGGATCTGCCGCCATGTGTTCGTGTCGAGCGATGTGTTGACAAAGGTGATTGCACGTGATTTTTCCTGCGGGTGTGTGAGATGGTTAGTGGGGTATAGTACATGCCAGCGGTGGCTGGCGCGGGTGTTGCGAAGATAATTGATATATGGTTCCTGAATAATTAAAAGGTCGTAGTTAGTGATATCCTGGCTGTTCATTAGTGATTCCTGAGCCACTAGTGACGCGTTCAGGTTCTGCTGCCATATATTAAGACAATTCGGGGTGGGGATAGGTTGTTCAGACATCAAGGAGGGGAGAGTTGGGGCTGGCGGTAGGAGTCGCATAGGTAGACGTCGAAGAGGGAGAGGGGGATGTCAACGATGCCGATGATGGGGTGGATGGTGATGTGGAGGCGATGGCGGAAGGAGGCGAAGACGTTGAGGGGGTTGATGGTGTCAGAGTGGTGATGGGAGTTGGAGTAACCGGAGAGGTCGAGATAATTGAGGAGGACGAGGCGGGCTCAGGCGTTTGTGGAGGGTTGACGCGTTTGAAGGGGAGAGTGGTTTGCAGGTTGGGCAAGGGCTGGATTGTATCATCTGCGGGTGGTGGGGAGCTGGATTTCGCATTGCGGGGGGATACAGAGCGAGAGGGTGGTGTGTTTGATGGCCTAGGAGGGGTAGTGGACGGGAGCCAGGAGGAGCTGGTAGGGAAGAAGGGGAGTTTGTTCTCTGGATATTGTTCATCCAGAGTTTTGCAGCGACGGATGAACTCCGGACATTTGCGACTCCAACTGGTGTGACTTTGGCTCTTGCAACTCATGCAGCATTCAGTTCGGAACGCGTTGCATTGTGCGGTCCTATGACGGCCGCTGCAGGTGCCGCAGATATCGTGGGGGGAGGAGCAGTTGCGAGCCATGTGTCCGAACTTTTGGCATTTGGCGCAACGGAGGGGTTCCTTATGGTCCTTGTTGACGGCATAACGATGGGCATCAATACAGATGCCCTCCTTGAGGATGTTGTTAGCAGTTTCGACATCCTTGACCTGAAGGAGTGCGAAGGCAGTGCATTGCTCTCTTGTGCGATGCTGGGGAGGCTTAATCCATCGGATGGATGCTATCGAGTTGGGAGGGAGATGGTTCTCAGCTTCAATGTGACGAGGGAAGTCGTCACGTTCGATCTCGTAAGTGATCAGCAGAAATTGTATCACGATGGAGAAGGTCCTGTCCCGAATGCATGCTGTCGAGTCTAAGTGGGATTCGAGCAGTATACGGCCTGTAGGGCCCTTAAGCCAGCCCGCCAAGTTCTCATTGTCGAGTTCCACTATCAGGCCTCCATTGCGGAGACGCTGAACTGCACGGACTGTTCCTGTGGGAGTTCCCTCGCTGCGAATGTCAAGGAGGATGTCGGAAAGTCGTTTGGCGATAAAGGCATTGGTGGTGTCTGCGGGGAAGAGGGAGTGTCCTGATGTTGGGTCGAGCAGGATTTGTTTGGCGCGAATGGACGCTCTAGCTACCGCTTGGTCGATGGAGGGGGGAATATTGGCAGCCGCTACTGAACTGTAGGTGGGGAGGGCTGGGATGGGTGCTGTTGGCTGCGTGATAGTGGGAAGGGGCTGGGATAGTTGAGTCGCAAGGTTGTTGAGACGGTCCTGGGTGAATTCGAGGGATGGTGTGAGAAGCTTGTAGGAGTTGTTACAGTCCTCAATGGACTCATAGAGAGTGTCCACTGCGTCCTCGATGCGTTCAGCTGCTGTTTTGAGATCATTCCTTTCTTCCTCTTTCTCCCATTCCATGGTGTCGTGAAGTTGCTTCGAGTGGTCAAATGTTGTCTTTAGGGCCTCTGCGGTGGTGTGTATGGACGCTACTTGGGGGGCAATTGCTGCTATGACGTTATTGACGATGTTGGCCGAAAGAGAATCCACGAGTTGTTCAGCTGCGATTTTTGCGACCACTTCTGCAATTTCTGAGGCAGCGTGCTGTTTGAGAATGAAAGCCACAGCCCGGATGGCATTGGTGACGGCGAGCGGGATAGGTTTGGCCATTTGGGTGACTTGAAAAAGGACTCCCGCCAGATGAAGTGGGGAGAGGGGTTCGTCAGCCTGGCGAAGGAGGACACTAGTTAGATACTTCTCTGCCGATTCCAGACCTGTCACAGCTCCTGGTAATGCCTCGATATCCTCTTGCGACATCTGATTCCTTGGGGTAGTGGTGTTGCGAATGGTTGTATTAGTTAAGGTAGCCGGTTGGCCCTTTTTCTCTGGCGCTTTACTGGGCGCCATATGCTAAAAAGTTAGTATCCAGAAGTTGTTTTTTGGGTTTTTTGAGGGGTTTTGAGGAGAAATAGGTTCGATTGGTGACGCCGTTGGGCGACGTAGGCACCGTTGGGCACGATGTCCTGGTGTGGTGTCTGGGGTCCTGATTCGGGGTGCCACTTAGTGTGGGACTAAGAGGCGCTTCGAGGTATTGTTTATGGTTGCTCGAGCGATGTTGAGTGTGCCCAGCCAAGCCGACCACCTCGCCGAAGAACCGCGGATGTTGTCCAAGATAGCTGTTCTTGCGGCATACAACTCAAAGCTCTCTGAATATATAGGAGTGTTTGCTGGCGAGAAGTGCTCATTCAACTCAGAGACTTGGCCGAGAGCATCGCATCACTGCACAATGACATCCCGCTGAGAGAGCACACGACTTACTCATGTCGACTATGAAACTTGATTGATTGCCCGATCGACGCTCAATATTCAATATCAATATCCAATTAGGACTGCTCAATCCTTGCCAATTGGGCTCAGTTCGCTGGCTCACCTGAAGGTTCACAACGCTGCCGAGAAGCATGCCGACGCCGCCATAACTTGGTGCAACCAACACAGGAACCTTCTGGTACAATTCATGAGCATGGCATTGATGACTAGTTTGAATCGACTAACCACTGTGTAGCCTGGGGAAGCGCTGTGAAACCTGCGGGTATCGAGGCTGCATTGAACTTGTTCCGTTGTTTACTACTAGGATGAACTGCTGGGTGACCGCAGCTTTTTATCATTTGCCTTGGTTTGTCCCCTCTATTTCGGCGATACCAGGTGTGTTGACTTGATTCATTCACTTTTGCTACATCGGAGACAAGGCGTGCAGCAGTTGAATTTCAATCGGGTCTGACCTTCAATTATGTTCTTATGTCTCTTGAAATCTACTTTGGAACAACAGATAAACTTCGTCAAAAGTAGGAATAAATATAAGTAAATTCCCCTGCTCCTTTCAAGCACTAGACAACCGTTAACTTCGCCGAACATCACACACTACTGCCGGTCAATATATGCGCACGCTCTTGGAAAGCGATTGAGGTCATGTCAGTTACAGCATCGGAGTCGGCCACGAGCTTAGCGTGATATTCTCGGATACTAAGGATCAGACGTGGTCCCAGCACAAACATCTGCACAACTGAGAAAATCTGAAGAAATCCAACATAAAGCTGGGCATCCACGGAATATTCCTATAGAAATGATAAATTGTGGTAGCATGCACAGATAAGCGAAAGGTTGACATACCCTCGAGGGTATCGAAGAGAAATTAATAATGAGCTGTAAGCAAGAAACAGCAATAAAACTAGCAGGTCAACCTTAAGCTTCATCAAAAGAAGAAACACATTCACAATACGAGCTCACCTCGCGAAGTAAAGCACGTGAGTTTTCATCAACACAGTGAAACAGTCCTCGATAATCCCTTCTGCCGAATGTTGTCGCAATTCACGAAAGCGTTTTATCGCAATCCAACCTGCAAGACACAGTGCGAGGACCTCCCACACAGTGGTGAGCATCCAAGCAATAGAATTCAGAAGTGAATCTTTCGCGTAGCGAAGTGAGCATTGATAAGTGCCAGAGAGAATGAGTGCCTCTGTTGTTCGTCAATGAGTTCCGTGTAGTTTATTTTTATCCACAATCAAGCGTACCCGCTGAAGCATGCAGGGTTATCATTAAGGTGACCACCCCGGTGAAAATGTTCACAGCCAGGAAAGTGACAACGAGATATATCAAGATCTTCCTGGATCGTTGATACATGGCATATAATCGAGTGATCATGATAACTTGCAACATATTTCAGTCCAGTCGATGTCACTGAGATCTTGCAAGTGCTAAGCTCACCCCATAGCATTGCAAATACCAAAACACTCATCCAATCTCGTACGGCGTACATAATAAAGCCTGACGAATCCAATCAGTGACGGCGCGACCAGCTTCGGATGGCACACACTCGAAACAGACTTACATCTGTGGCCATGCAAGGCGGCAGTCATTAGTAAACAAAGAAGTTAATAAAGAACCACACTCACTCCTACAGGGCATCGTGGTTAATTATGAAGGAATAGCAAACATATATGCAGAAGACTCACTGTATCTGTCAGCGGGATCACCTGAATACCGCCTGTATGCTGCTGATCAGGAGAAGCAAAGACAACGAAGGTACTAAGGAGACATACCCAACATGATCACCCTGATTATGAGAGATAGACGATTAGCACAACGCTGACTGTATAACATTCCGAACATACGCAGCAAAGACGATTCCAAGGTAGCGCACCTAGGATATTCTCAAGTCAACATGGCAATCGCGACAAACAACTTAGAGCTACATACACTGAGATACAGAACTGTCATTAGAGACCAGCGTTGCCTCTGTGATCAAAAGTTCATGTGTGTTCCTTTGATATACAACTCTACTCACCCAGACCAATTCGACCTATAAAACCATTCTTAGCGGGATGGCTGCTCCGGTCATAGCATTAACATACCTCTTGCCCGAATGTAAGTACTGAAAATAAATGTAAAATATCAGTAGTCCTTTAACATCATCATACTCGCCCCAGTCATACGTCACTCCAACAAAGGCAGCAGCTGTAGGAAACAGCAGTTAGATTGAAACATCAGTTTCAACATCTGATTGCTTTCCACGAACATACAAAATAGCTAGAAAAATTATACGCCCTGATGGTCGGCCACCAAGTGGGATCATTTGAGAGTATGGTCATATTGGTAGAAGATGGGGGGTGTGGGTGAGAGGTAAACTTGGTAGACGTATGGTGATGGCGCATATTGTGACATCCAGTACTTGAATACCGTGAATATCGTAATTGATAAAATATAGAAGGTAAGTTGTGTTACCATGCCAAGGCTAGACTAACAACAGACTGAAGAAAATAAGGGAGACACGAAGCAAACAGATAACTCACGTTCACCTCTGTGCAAGCACATATCTCAATGTCTACTAACATCCCTGCTCCTCGTCCTCAGGCCATCTGTCGCTTCCTGAGCACCTTCTCGCTCGATGAGCACATAATCTTCTATCTGCATCGTGCTCGGAATTGGTGACATATTGATGGGGCCCGGATCAGTTTGCACAGCCAGATGGCCTAGTTTAAAATGAAATGCAGTGAAGATACAATGACATCCCCAGATCCAAATAGCGCTGAGAGAGGACACGGAGAAAAGAAGACTCAAGCGCACTGCAGTGACTGCTTGAAGCCTGACTTGTCGCTCTTCAATGAATTGTATAGGCTTATTTCGTAAAAGTTCATCGCCGAGAGCCTGAGCGTGAGCTCTTATGTAAGTCGCAGTCTCTAGCCCGACTCGGACAAGTCCTGGACCCACGGTAGCACGCAGTAGCTCGTGCCACACCGTGACCTGGCACAAGAAATGTTTCGTAACGACGTACGAGAAGTATGACTCACTTCCCCTTCCTTGTGCACACTAATCACGGTGATGCTGTACCATCAGCCAATGATTTAATCTCACTTTATCGACCAATCCCACCCAATAATGACTCGGTCACTCGGTCACTCACCACCCTGGCACACCACCGAACAGTGACTCATAAGTCCACCATCTAAGTATCCGTGCATGGTCTCTGCAGTCTTAGATTCCCTCGCCGTCTCACCCAAAGCCTTTCTGCATGCTCCCCGTCGAACGTTCCCAGATCTTGATCGTTAGTCGGAGTTCTGAGACCTTGGCACGAAACAACAGATAAAGAGCTTGATTCCAATTGACATCAATCGCGTTTTACAATGATTTTCGTTGGATTAACCCCACACATCTCTGCCCTACAAAGTAAACAATAACACGGATGAGAACACCGACACCGAACTGTAGCTGTTCATGGCATGACATGCGATGGCAAGCACATTACATGTTCTAGATCCACTCATGCAAAATACCGATATGTCGACTGCGCGACGCATGATGGATTAACTGTGGTATGTTCAGCCTCGGATTCCATCCGTTGCTTTCGCCCTTACCGCTGTGATCTTTCTATAGCTCTCTACCCCGATGACCGAGGCGGAAAGCGAGGAGGTGCGCAA